>NW_019173286.1:0-14626 GCF_001773325.1 Penicillium arizonense | reverse complement strand
CCCCCCCCCACTTTTTAAGCTATAGTAGCAATTTAAGCCTTAATTTTATACTAAAGATACTATATATTATAAGAGGCGTTCGCTAGTAGGCTTCTGCTATTAATGAACTATAATAAGAGGATCTATCGCGCGTAAATAAAGTGTTTAAGTAGATCGTGAATAGTACCTATTTAGCTATATATAGCGCGGCTATTTTACGTTAGAAAAACTATGAGCCACACGCCGCTAATATCAGAACTATCTAAAAGAAGAAATATATAAGAAAGCGAATATAATAAGACTATATACTCTAAGATAGAGCGTATAAAGGACAGAGAACGCCTCTAATAGTAAAGGTTTCTACAGGAATCTAATAAGCGAAGGCGAGAATAGCCTTTATTATAGTTCTAGAATCTTAGCCCGTATATAACCTTTACCTCTATATTACTATATTTATAAAGTAGCTATCTTAGGCCTTAAAATTTTAGTTAAGGCCCCTACAGTTAAGAATCTAGATATCCTAATCCCTTTTTAATAAGAAGGATTACTAAAAACTTTAGTCTTATAATAGAATCTATTTAGGAAGCTTTCTTTATTATAAATTAAGTATAGTTTTAAGGCTTTCTAGAATCTCTTACCTCTAGAATATAATAATAGGACTAGTAAGGGAATATTACTAATATATTATTTTTTTAGAGTGCTCCTTTACTATAAAAAAGCTAAGAAATATTTAATTGCTAATCTTACTATACTAAGAAAGCTATAGCGTTACTATTTAAGTGATTCTATACATTATAAAAGTAATACATCCCCTACCAAATGTTCCTTCCCACTCCTCTTTTTTGGGTCCCTTTGTTACGGACCTACCAGGCACCAATCGATTATAGGGCCGCAACTTACTGATAGGCCACCGAGAGCTAACCGACCTATCTAGTATAATCACGTTTCGCTTTTCCTTAAATACCTAGGGTGTCTAGGGTATAAGATACTACACGTGATCTAAAAGTGAGTAAGAGTATAATCTACCCTAAACGAACCTACCCGGTAGACTTTATCCTATATATATATAGCTATATATAATAGATAGGGTCTACGCGTAGAAGGCTACTTTCGGCCTAATCCGTATAAATACGTTTTGTCCGCTATAACCATACCGAGTTCCTAGCATAGGAACACATAATTATATAGGTAGTAGAATAGTCGATAGTCGATAGGTAGAATAATTCTATTATTTAGAAACCTTTAGTGACTCGTATAACTTAATTATAACTTAATAACACTACGAATAGACCTATACTCCGGTATTAGTTAGTTCGGCACTCTACCTAGTATCGCTCCTTAATATCCTTAAAAGGACTTAGCCCGTATAAGGCCTATTAGGCAACGGTACGGTTAAGAGACAGATCGTTAACGTTAGAAGCAAGGAAGCATTTAGGTAAGTGTAACCTAGGAATCTTCTAACATAGCGACGACCCAATAGTCGTGCGTAACACCCCTCTCAAAATATATATGTCACTTACATAGTATATAGCACCACCATTTTATAGTCTATAATAATATAATTAAAATTTAGGGTACTTAGTAATAGCACTTTCTAAAATTCGCTTAATATTTTATATAATACCCCTTATCCTTCTGCACTACCTTTAAACGTCTTCCTATACTTAATATTAGCGAATCTCGCTTTACCTAATCTAATGCCTTCGAAGCTTCTACTAGGTATTTTTTTAAAGTATTGCTAGTCTACCTCCGACCTTCCTTAGCTAATAAGCTCTAGAAATATCGTAAAAAGTTTAACTTTGACTAGCGCTATACTAGTTTAATTAGATTTAAATCGGGTAAGTACGCGGGCTAGTCTTTAATATATATTCTATAAGTTTTAACCACTCTTTTATATCCTTCGCTAGGTAGATCCTTATATTATCTTACTAGAATACTAAATTAGGGGTGTAGATTGGTATTAGACATTTTTTAAGCGTCGAAATATACGACTTTATAGTATAACCCCTCCCTAAGGCGATTCTTTATTACGCTATATTATTATTAAATCTATTCGACCTCCTAGCTAGATTCTAGCCTAAATCAGTTATAAAATATCTTTAACGTAAGCCTTAGTATTTATAAGATCTTTACGAAGGCCCTCTGAGGTCGTACAGAAGCACTATTATAGTCTAAAGTTCGAGGTTCGCTATACCGAACACTTATCCGAGAAAAACTACGATTAGAAGCTTTTACCTCGCTATTTTTGCGTAAATTTTAGCCTCCTTCTTAAAAGAGGAGGCTTATTGGTATATTCCTTTTCTTACGCCGTTTTTAAAGTCCGAATTACTTTAAAACTCGCTATATAGTAGACCGAGACGGATAACTAGGAGTCACAGCACTAAGCTATTTATAGGTCTAAAACGGGTGCCGGCGCGCTTATAAATAGAGGTAAGTGCTAGCTCGAGAGTCTAGCTTTGAAGGATAGTCGGGTTCGAGGAAGCGATTTAATCGATTCTTATTCCTTAAAGCGCTTAAGCGTATTGTAGATAATCTTGCGGGTGTAGCTAAAATTATTAGCTAGTTTTGACTATGAAGTACCACTCTTATAAGCGTAGACAATAGCTGACCTTTGCTTAGGGCTTAATTCAGCCTATTCCCTACGTTTTGGGTCGATTCTCATTGGAATTGGATGCCTAGGGGAGGTGTAGAAAGAAAAATAAAAAGGTGGGTTAGTTGCCGGGTCAAATATAAGTGGGGTAGTGGGTAAATACTTTTTTGACCAATATCTATATATTTAAAGTATAATAGTTTATAGGCTACGTTAGGTTTTACTAAAGTTTTATCCTAGGATTCTTATTTATATCGCGATTAGTAACTACTTATACTCTACTTTAGAAGAATACTAATAATATGTTGAAATAATTCTATTTTACCTATAAAACCTATAAAGTATTTAGTATATAGACTTAAGTATACTTTTGGAAAATAATATTACCTTTAATATTTTAACCCTAGACTAAATCATTGCCTAAGTCTCATATATTAACGTATTTCACTAGTGAGCTACGCACCCCACTAAACCTATCAATTTTAAATATAATTATCTCAACCAAAACGCTATTAAATTTGCTAAGCTAAAAACCAGTTCTATTAGGATATGTAGTCAATTTATAACCCTAAATTCTATATATACTACACTTCGGTAACGCTCTCTTACGTGGCTATAAAGGTGCTAGGTCTAATTCTACCTTACGGGGTATTTATACTAAAACCGCTTACTCTAGCTACGCTACTAAGGTAGAGGCCTCTAAAACTTTAAGGCCTTCTTTAGAAGCTATTTACCTTTTAGACCGAGTCCCTTTTCGCTTCTTTATAACGCGTAATTCGCTTCCTTCTTTCTTAAGTAAAGCTATCGATTATATTATAGTTTAGAAAGCCTTTAAAACCTAATTTATCGCGGAGTTAAGCGGGCTAGATAGGCTTTATAAGCGCGCTTTTAGTAAAGCTTTAATTAAGGAAGCTTACTTTTATAATTACGTATAGTTTAAACGCGTTTTTAGATCTTACTTACTCCTCTAGCTTAAGAGGGGGGTGGGGATTAGCGTATAAAGGCGGATATTAAGCTTTAAAAGTACTCGATTAGGATTATACGATATTAAACTAGCGACGGTAAAGCTATTTTTAATAGTCTCCGATTTAAATACCTTAATTTACGTAGATAGGTAGGCTTTAAGGAAGTCTAGCTTATTAATATAGTTAATTCTAACACGCGTTTTTAATTTAATAAGCTACGCGTAAGCACGTTTTAATACTATATAATAGCTAATATTAAGAGGCTATAAAAGATAAGATAAATACGGAGGTCTATAAATCATAATAATATTATTCTTTTTATAAATTTAATCGAACTCCGCGGTTAAATAACTTCCGTGGCTATTAAGTATTAAAAGTCTATACTTCCCTTTTATACGGGAAAAAGTATATAGACTAAAGAGCTTTTAAAGCTACTAAAGTCTAATTTTATTAGAGGTCTATCTATTAGGACTAATCTTGAGTCTTAAATTATCCGGAAGGCCCTTAAACTAAGATTTAATAAAGACTTTACCTGTAAAAATCACGTATAGAGGAAGCGCCTATCCTAAAGCATTTATATACTTAATTATAGTTACATACCCGAGATTTCCGGGCTATAAGAGCGATCGCGAACTATAGTATTCCCTTCTTATAATAATCTTCGCGGTCGTAATTAAGCCTATTATAAATCTAGTCTCGTTAAAGTTATAGATAGTATTAGGATGGATACCGTAAGAAAGGATCGTTTTTTAGATAAAAGAAAACTATTCTTTAATAATTTTTAGGTCTTCACACTTCGCGCGATCGTAATTATAGCTTTTCGAGAATAGGGAGGAAAGGTTAGGATACCTTTTCACGAATTTTGTAACCTAACTTTAGCCGACCGAAGTAACTAAGGTAGATCCACGCTCCACGAGTAGTAAATTCGCTATTTCTTATATAGTAGAAGGCTAAGGAGCTACTCCACGGAGATCTATAGAGAGAATATATTTTTAAAGAGATTCCTCTTCAATTTCAGTTAATTTAAATTATTTGCGCGGGAAGACGCGCGGTTTTGAACCCTATTAAGGCACGTACGGAGTGTCGATTCTAGCACGTTAAAACAGCGCGGTGCCACGTAAAGAGGTAAATTATTGCTTCTAAATAGCCTATATAGCTAATAAGGTCCTACCCTCCTACTTATACGTTTTTGAGAGGATTGAGTACGAATTAGTGGCATGGTGGGTGGTTGAATAAAGAGTCTAATTAATTGACGCATTTTTGGTGGGGTGCGCGGCTCACTAGTGAATCAAGTTAACGTATCTCACATGCGAGCTGGACACCCCAAAACACCATAGTAAATGCGATAAATTATAACATAGTATCACAACAACCATAGGTTATAGGAACTTATCCTTATAAATGAACACTTAGGTTGTATCTAGACTCTAAAAATAGTTTCATGAATTTCTATCCCTTAGTGATTGAAAGTGATTGAGATATATATAATTCTAGCTCCTAGCAACGTAATTTTCGATACCGCAGCATTGCAGGTTTTAGATCTCTTCAAAATTAACATATAGTGATAAAAGACCTTATCAACGGCTATTGAAAAATAATAAAATAAAACCGTCGTTGTTAAGATATCAGTGTAGAATATTTCGCATGTACTATGGTGTTTTGGGGTGTCCAGCTCGTATGTGAAATACGTTAGGATTTAGACTAATAATAATTTAAGCTAGCACTTTCTTAATAAGTATTATTAGTATCTAATTAAATATTAGTCTAAGATAATAGTTAGTCCAAAATTATAATATAAGACGTATAACGCTAAGCTTCTTACTATTATAGATTATTTATATATATAAGTTATATATTAATATATTTCCCTACTAAGCAAGCTACCCTAGAATACTATAGTAAATATAGTATATTCTACACTAATATCTTCATAATTATATTTTTATTTTTGTTTACTAATCACTAGTAGCTGTTAATAAGGCTTTTTAGTAGTATATATTAATTTTAACGAAATCCGAAACCTATATTATTACGATATTAAAAATTAGGTTACTAACTAGAAGCTAGAAATATAAATATCTAATTATATCTTAATTAGTAACTTATAGAAATTCTTTAAATTCCTGTTAGATACTAATACTACCTAAAAAGTATTAATCGTTAAGTAGCAGTCCCTTTTAACCTACTACAGATACTAGTCAAATGTTCCTTCCCACTCCGCCCCACTATATTGGCCCAACAACCAACCCATGCTTTTTTTTTCACTCCTACACCTCCCCTATTGCTCCGATTGTAATGAAAGTAGGACCAAAAAATAGCAAAACGGCGCAGCTATCTACGTCCCAAAGGTCAGCTATTATCTATGCTCACGAGAATGGCGCTACGCAAGTGCAATTAGCTAATGACTTTGGCTACTCTCGGCGTACAATCTACAATACGCTAAAACGCTATTCAGAAGGCGAAAAGCTAGAGAATCGCGAAAAAAGCGGCCGTCCCGCTATTATTAGTGAGCGCGCTTGCTCTTATCTCTATTTATAGGCACGTCGGCATCCGTTTTAGACCTATAAATAGCTAAGTGCTGCCATAGCTTAGTATCCGTCACCCTCCACTATACGTCGAATTTTGAAGCGATTCGGACTCGGAAAGCGGCGATTAAAATAGAAAATACCAATTAAGCCTCCTCTTGCAAGGAAGAGGCTAAAATTTGCGCGAAAATAGCGACGCGAAAGCTTCCAATCGTGGATCTTCTCGGACGAGTGTTTGGTGCAACGAACCTCGAATTTTGGACCACAATAGTGCTTTCGTATAACCTCGGAGGGCCTTCCTAAGGACCTTGTGAATGCTAAGGCTCACGTTAAAGATATTTCACAAATGGTTTAGGCCGGAATCTAGCTAGAAGGTCGAATAGAATTAATAATTATGGAACGGGACAAAGAATCGCGGTCGGGGAGGGGTTATACTGCGAAGTCGTATATTTCGACGCTCGAAAAAGGTCTAATGCCAATATATACCCCTAATTTAGTATTTTAGCAAGATAACGCGAGGATTTATCTAGCGAAGGACACGTAAGAGTGGTTTAAAACTCACAGAGTATACGTCGAAGACTAGCCCGCGCACTCACCCGATTTGAACCCAATTGAACCGGTATGGCGCTGGTTAAAAGTGAAGCTTTTTGCGATGTTTCTAGAGCTTATTAGTCAAGGAAGGTCGGAGGCAGACTAGAAATATTTTAAAAAATGCCTAGTGGAAGCTTAGAAGGCATTAGATTAGGCAAAGATAGATTTGCTAATATTGAGCATGGGAAGACGTTTGAAGGCAGTGAGGAAGGCTAAGGGGTATTACACAAAATATTAAGCGAATTTTTGAAAGTGCTATTATTAAGCAACCCTTAAATTTAATTATAATATTATAGACCATAAAATGGTGGTGCTATATACTATATAAGTGATATATATATTTTGAGAGGGGACCCGTGTAAAGAAAGGGGTTCTAGTATTTGCAGGATAGAGCCTGTCAACTAGGTAAGACGAAGATGCCTGGGAAGCAAGTAGTATATTGGAGGAATACAGAGACTGATCCTTGGAGAACCTCTGGGTTCTCCTGGAGTGCACTATTTAACATGGGAGATCAGCGTTGCGGTGAGGAAGCGCTGACGTGTCGACACCTGTATGATGTTGATCCTCTGACAGTGCGAGAGATCTGTGCATGATTCCTGAGGACTCTGTGCATGATTCCTGAGGACTCTGTGCATGATTCCTGAGGACTCTGTGCATGATTCCTGAGGACTCCGTTACAATTATCCCCCCGTCCAGTACGGGTGTCCGCACCCGTGGTGAAGTCTGCAGAGCGTAGCCCATTAAAAACCCAGTGGGAAAAGGTAGCTAGTTCTTGCAGGAGAAATAGTAATTGCGGGAAGACAGGAAGGCGATGGGGAAACGATAGTGTAAGGATAGACGGTTGCAGGCAGGAAAATTGGGGCCTGAGGCAGGAATTTGATAGGGCTGGAAAACCTCATGATTTCCTAGTTGGGGTGCAGGGGTTTGTTTGTATGGGTGGTGCGCTTTGTTGTGGTAAACAAAGCTTCTTTAACACAGTGAAACTGCGTGAAACAAAGCGTCTTCGACGTGTTTGTTTCTGCGTTTGTTTGTTCAGGGTTACAGGGCTTTGTTGTGAATTCATCCTCATGGGTATAAATCCCCTGTTGTTTACCTTTCAGTTTTCCTTTTCCCTCATCATTTTCCACAACAGCGACACGTTCTCACGTCGCTGTCGTTTCTCTGGTGTTTCTCCAGATTCTGGCTGTCATATCTTCAGGTAAGTGTGATGACCATTCCCATGTCTAAGTCTGACGACACGTTGCTGACTCGCTGTTGTTTTGCCGTCGTTTCAGTAGCGATCTAACTGCTGTGCGCTGATCATCATGCCTCCCCGCGGAACAGGTCGTGGTCGTGGCCGTGGCCGAGGTCGTGGCAAGGCCCCAGCAGCCCCAGCTCCTCCCAGTCGTTCGCCCACTCCATCTGAGGTTGAGAGTGTGATTTCCAGCTCGGACGATGAGCAGGAGGAAACCTCTAGTGCACCTGAATTCTCGCCAGCAGCTCGCTCGGTGATCACTGGTTCCGAGACTCCTACTCCCAGCGCTCCCAGCACTCCCACCCCCAGTGGACCCACTTCTCTTGCTGGTCTCCGCCGTGCCCTTACCGGTGGAGTCAGGAAGAAGAACCGCCCCCTTCGCCCTGTCGCCTATCTCCGCCATGTGGCGTGGTGCATGCACTGTTTCCGGACTTTCTTGGAGAACTGGGACACCAGTGGACCACCAGTGATCCCCTGCTGGGACGACGGCTTGTCGTCGAAGAGATGCCGTCAGTGCGCCAGCCGCAATAAGAATTGCGAGCCTGTGAGTGTTTCCAATAAGCATGGTGTTATGATAGCGGCTAACCAGCGTTTCTCTGTAGGTAAACGAAGGTATCCTTGGTGATGCGATGCGTCTCCAGTGCATTCTCGACTGGGCCAAGCCTTTCTGGGACAATGAGGACGATAACGAAGTTTTCGATTTGGACAATGCTGTCTTTGGTGACCTGGTCCAGGCTGTTCAGGCCCTGCTCGCCGGTTTCAACGTCCTCTTAGATGGTCACCGTAAGCAGTTTGGCATTGCTTCAGATAAGAAGCCAGCGAAGGTACGGTGTTCTGTTGTTGTTTCTCTAGCGTTTTGCTAACTGTTCGGTAGGACATCGCCAAGTCCTACGAAGCAGTTGTCCACAACCGTCGTGGATTGCTCCAGCCAATCCCTGTCACTGTCGGTATGTCGTCGCTTCGCCGTCTCGTCGCTGAAGCTTCGACTTACCCCGGTGCACGTCTTTCGGATGATGGTTACCATGCTTGGGCTTTTGCTGTGCGAACTTTTCGTTCCGCTGTTGTTGAGATTGTGGCTAGCCAGGAGAAGTACGATAACCTCTCTAACCCCCAGTACGACCAGCTTGAGGCAGATGTGGTCAAGGATTTCCCCGTTGAGGACTACCTTGTTTAGTCGTCGGGTTGCTAGTGTTTCGTTGGCTCGTAGGAGGGTCTTTTGCTGTTTATCCTTTCGAGGATAGTTTTTGTGTTTTCTCCGGTTTTGTGGATATGGCGGGTAGCTAGGGTGAGCTAGTTGTCTTGCTGTATTTTCGCTAGTGTTTTGTGGTCGGATCGATGTTTCCCCAGGATAATTCAATCAATTCGACCTTTTCTTTTGCTTCTGGAACTTTGCGATAATACCTCTAGCATTCCCCATGTCCGAGAGTGGTACCCATTGATTGTACTCGGAGGGCCATCCTTTCCATTTAACCAAGTAGTGTAGTTCATTCTGGAACTTCTTTTCACCCCGGACCTCCTCAACCTCCCACTCATCATCATCTTCTAGCTCTGGCATAGGTAGGGTTTCACTATCGTTTCGCTGATGCCATTCTTGGAGTAAAGAGACAGGGAAGACATTGTGTAGACGAGAGTATTGCTCGGGTAATGCTAGCCGGTACGCCTGCTTTCCAACTTTGTCAAGGATCCGGAAAGGTCCAATGAAGTTTGGGGCAAGTTTTCTTGATGGGTTCTTTATTCGGAGATTGCGGGTTGATAGTGCAACTAATTGTCCCCTTCGGAACTGTATAGGTTCGTGGCGTTTATTGTAGTGTTTCGCCTGCGATTCGCTTGCTTTTCGCCATGCTTCTTGAAGCCTTTCTCGTAGCTTTTGCAACTTTTCTAGTCGTGCTGTAGTTGCTGGGACTTCCTCCCTGGAAGCGCCGTCCTCGGCGCGCAATTGGAAGTTTGGGTCATAACCGTAAAGTGCTTTGAAAGGTGTAAACCCTGTGGTTGAGTTTATAGCATTATTGGTGGCAAATTGGGCTGTAGGGAGGAGGACTGGCCAATTGGTTTGTTCCGTATTGACGAAGCATCGAAGGTAGCTCTCGAGTACTTGGTTCATCCTTTCCGTTTGGCCGTCGGTCTGCGGGTGAAACGCTGTCGAAAATCTCAATTTGACATGGCTTTGGTAGCAGAGTTTAGACCAGAATTTGCTAGTAAAGACTGATCCTCGGTCTGAAACTATGCTATTTGGCGGGCCAAATCGGAGTTCGATTTCTTGGTGAAACAATTCAGCTAGTTGCACAGCATCAATTGTAGATGAAACGGGTAGGAAGACGGCGTATTTTGAAAATCTATCCACGATAACTAAGATCGCGTCGACGGTGTTGTCCTTGTAAATTGTCTGTGGCAAGTGGGTGATAAAGTCCATTGCTAGATCGCTGAAGGGTCGCTGGGGAATCGGTAGCGACTGTAGTTCGCCATAAGGTCGATGCCTTGGTGTGGCTGCCCCTTGGCATACTGCGCATTCTTTGACGTATTGGGCCACGTCCTTTTGCAAGTTAACCCAATGGAATTTGCGTTTTAGTAACTCGGTGGTGCGAGTTCGACCGAAATGTCCTGCGAGTGGATCATCATGGTAGATATTTAGCAGTTTCTGACGTAGGCCATTTCTTATGGGGATGTACAACCTATTTTGGTATCTAAGGAGGCCTTCATGGTCGACTAGCCATCCATGGTTCCCGCGCTTTTCTAGCTTAACGTCGGTGATACGACGGCGGGTCTCTGGGTCTCCGCCCTGTTCCTGTCCGATCTGGGACTTTAAATCAGTCGTGGAGTTCAATTCCTGAACTGACCAACCCGTGGTCCCACGCTTGGCTTGTGAGACTCCGACGTTTCCACGCCTTGCCTCTGAGACTCCGACGATTCGACGCCTTGCCTCAGGGTCCTCACCCTGTATTCGCCCAATTAAGGTCTTCAATTCTGTCGTGGCGTCTAGCCCGTAGACTTGTTCAACCACACAGGCGCGCTCAACCTCCCGCTGGGTGATCGCACGATCTCCCTCAGCGGTGCGAACTGTCATGGCGTCTTCTTCTAAGACTAGGGGCAAAACCATGCAGCGGTGACTAACGACTTTTTCACGGGACGCACGACGGCGGTACGCTGGGTAGCGCAGAGGTACTCGATGGTACAGAGAAGCTCGACGGCGTTTCTCTCCCTTAATAGACGCTCGACGGCGTATCAGCACTCGACGGTGCAGAGATGCTCGACGGCTATCTCTCTTCTTGCTAAGCTCCGGCGTCCCGGGCTCGCTAAGCTCAGTCGTAGGCACATCCTGGCTGGCCTTGGTTGCAGGCACATCCTGACCGGTATTCATTTCTTTGACAGCAATTTGCTGTACATTCACCCCCTGATCGCTAGCGAAGCGCTCTTGGATCGGGGTCGTAAGTTCAGCTGCGGGCGCAACCCGACTGGCATTTGGTTTCCTTGATAAGCCATCCGCGGGATTGGTCTTCCCAGCGCGATGCTTTATAGTGAACTCGAACGGAGTTAAAAACATAAGCCACCTTGCCTGTCTGCCGTTAAGCTTAGGCTGCTTCATAAATGTCTGGAGATTAGCATGGTCTGAAAGCACCTCGACGGGATACTTGCTACCCTCTAGGTAGTGCCTCCATTGTTTAAACGAATAAACGATAGCGAAAAGCTCTTGATCTGGCGTCGCATAACGGAGCTCCGCGCCAATAAATTTCTTTGACCAGTACGCTACGGGGTGCCATGTCCCGCTAGCGTCTGGCTGCGAGAGGATTCCAGCCATCCCAAGGTTTGATGCATCAGATTCGATACGGATCCGTTTTTGTGGATCAAAATGCTGGAGCACTGGGGCTTCTTGGAATGCATTGAGAAGCCGGTGAAACGCTTGCGTTTCTTCGTCGGAGAGCAAGACATTACCAGGCTTCTTGCCATTCTTACTTCCTCGAAGCAGGGAGGTTAGAGGTAATGCAATCAGGCTATACCCTTGGATAAATCGTCGATAAAAGTTGCAGAATCCTAGGAATACTTGGATTTCATGGTAGCTTTTTGGGATTTCCCATGAAGCGATAGCGTCGACGCGCTGTCTATCCATTGATATGCCATTCCTAGACACCACGAATCCTAGGAATTCAACCTGGTCTTGGTAGAAGGTGCATTTTGCAGGTTTCGCGTATAGCTGTGCCTGTCGTAACCTCTGTAGCACTTGACAAATATGCTCTGTGTGGGCCTCGCGGTCCGGCGAGAAGATCAGGATATCATCGAGATACGCCACACAAACGACATCGAGAAGCCCTCTTAACGCCGTGTGAATATAATTCTGAAAAGTGGCTGGTGCATTCGTAAGACCAAACGGCATGACTGTATACTCGAAATGGCCATAGCGAGTGCGAAAGGCTGTTTTCCACTCTTCTCCTTCACGGATCCTGATCCGATAGTACGCATCTTGTATATCAATTTTGCTAAAGAACTGCGCGCCAGCGAGTCGATCGAGGATCTCCGAGATGAGAGGAAGGGGATACCGGTTTTTGACTGAGACCTTATTTAATCCCCGATAGTCTACACAGAGACGTAGACTGCCATCCTTCTTTGGAACAAATAGGATAGGGGCCCCTGCTGGACTTTTCGAGGGTCGGATCCGACCATTGTCAAGGTTTTCATCTAGGTAGGACCGAAGCTCTCGAAGTTCTGTCTGAGAGAGAGGGTAAATTGGGCCATACGGCGGCGTTTCGCCGTCTTTTAGCTCGATAGTATGGTCTGTTGCTTTCTGAGGTGGTAGGGTCTTGGCATTTTCGGGAGCGAATACGTCGCGGTACGCTAGTAATTCGCTAGGGAGACCCTCCTCACGTGAGGCGGGGTATTCTTGGTTGTCTCCTGGAAGCCACACTTCCTCAGGAAGCTTTACCACCGCATACACGTACGCGTGGTTCCGGCATTCCTTTACAAATTGATATGGGGTGGCTATCGAGTATGACGGTGCGACATACCACCACTGGCGTTTATGTGGCGAAAAGTCGACGTGTTCATCTCGCACCGTTGTCATAGATAGGAGAACCGGGCTTCCTTCGAGGCGAGGGTCTCGATCGATAGCTAGACAACGCCTTTCGAAGGTGCGAGTAGTCCCCCGCGAGTCGGTCGCCGTGATAGGGACTATCCACACCCCATAAGTAGGTGTTGACCTTCGATTGATAGCTGAGATAATGACGCCGGTGAGTGGTGCGCGACGGAGTCCGTATTGCTGAGCAAATTGATGACTGACGATGTCAACCTCGGCTCCGCTATCGAGATCCGCATGCGTTTCGATGTCGCCCCGTACGGTAATTGGGATATATAGGCGGCTTGTGGTCCCAATTTTATCTTGAGGGGTCGGTGTCCCGGCTTCTACACCGACCCTCTGGCTTTTCCCGAATGCGCTGGTGCCGACTGAACCTTAGTCGAATTTTGGGGGCACTGGTCCTTCCAGTGGTCTGTTGACCCGCAGGTGAAACAGCTGTATGGTTTTTGTGGAGTTGTATTATCGTTTCGCTGGCGATCATGCGGCTTTGCGCCGAATTCACGCCGGTTTGAATATGGTTTAGTGTTTGGGTTTCGGTCACCACCTCGTCCTCGGAAGCTTCCACGGTTCCATCCTCGGCCCCGACCAAAGTTGGAGGATGGCCCGTTGAAGTTAGTCCGTTTTCGATATCCCTGTTGGTCAGGGGAGTGATGTCTTTTGTTTGTTGAGCGGGGAGGGTAGTCCTTTGTTCCCGACTCCGTTTGAATGAGGTTCCAATAGTGCATCGCTGTCGATACCATCTCGTCCCGATTTTTAGGCAAATGAAGCATAGCATTCTGGATACGTGATCGGAGGCGAAGCTGTAACTTAGTGAAGAAGTTAAGTGCCCGTTGATCCTCCGACGGTGCTTCGAAATGTCTTTCGAGCGAGAGGAGGTAGGAATTAAAATCGCTTGGACTTTGATTCGGACCTTGCCGGGCCTCTTGTAAAGAGGTAGCGATGTCGGCTTGTAGTGTGGCCGAATTGTGTAGTAACGTAAGAGTCCATTTCTCGAATAGTTCCCATGTCGTTTTGTAAGCGGTTCGCTGGGGCTCCGCCTTCTCTTCGACATAGTGTCGCCATCTTTCGCGACAGTCAGAACTCATGCAGTTGGTGGCACCAAGGATCTTTCTCTCGTCCGATCCATATTTGCGGGGTGCGCCTGCGAACATGTCTTGGAGGTCATTGAGCCAGGTTTGGCGTTGTTGTATACTGTAGTGTGCTTTAAAAATTGCAACTTCGATTTTGATTTCTCCGGAAGCTCGTCCTCGATCAGATGATGTAGAGGAAGAGCGTCGATGGCGATCCGACAACGATTTCTCGGTTATTTGGCCGATTGCTTCCTCGAGTTCCTTCTTTCGGGTAAGCAACGCATGAAGGGTTTCGAGGCGTTCGACCTCAGCGAGGTGCTCGCTAAGTTGGGAAGTCCGGTCCTGAGAATTGTTCTCCGGGCTGCTACTTCCGTCGTAGATAGTGGCGGGAGGAACAATGGACTCGGTGTCGGTTCGGTGTGGGTTCGCTGGCGATCCCCGAGCGACCGACGATCGGGTAGTCATTGTTGCTTTGGGAGGCATCTTCAATCTTAGGTAGTTGAAGAAGAAGGATCAGAATTGTAAAGAAAGGGGTTCTAGTATTTGCAGGATAGAGCCTGTCAACTAGGTAAGACGAAGATGCCTGGGAAGCAAGTAGTATATTGGAGGA